>NC_056707.1:21162844-21170614 GCF_018831695.1 Puntigrus tetrazona | reverse complement strand
TTATTATAATAAAAAAAAACTTTTTATTCAGAAAGAAGCACAAGCCAGTACGGAAGATAGTAACAAGTCATCCAACGACACGTCAAAGGTCGCTTCTCCACCCAGACCAGAAGATGCCTCGGCTGCCTACGAGAGCGATTTCGAGAGCGAGATCCCGTCTGAGACACCACGGAGTGTCAGTGAGATCTCTGAACATCTCACAGAGAAAGACAAAGACGCCTCACTGATCAGTGAGGCCCAGCACGGCTCATACAAATCCCAGGATGATGACCACGACCTTACTTTAACACAATCATCATCAAGTTGCCGCTCAGACTCTTGTTCGAGGTCGAGCTCATCCAATGCAACGGTCACACATGACCCCAGTCCTGACCGTCACGTGAAGGAGGCTGCAGTACAGACTCAGACAGATGGACTTACTTACACATGGTCTTCTGGTAGGTTTACGTTATCTGAAAACTCAGATAACTACATTTCTTTGGGGCGTACCTCAGGGTTATTAGTTTAAGACCAATTTGTTCTAGTCCTAAATATATTTTGGTGAATCTCAGAACCTGTCAAAAACACATTTAGGTCATTTTTCTTTGGGGCGTACCTCAGGGTTATAGTTTGGGACCACTTTCATTCTAAAAGAATGTATTTGATTGAAACTTACAAAAACTATCAAGAACACTTCTAGGTCATATTTCTAACTTCATTTCGTTGGGGAAAACCTCAGGGTTATAGTTTAGAACAACTTTCATTCTTGTTCTTATAACTTAGCATTGTAACTTTTTCCATTCGAGGCATCTCTCTGGGTTATGGTTTAGGACAACTTTCATTCTTACATATTTGGGTAAAGAACTCAAGTCCTTTTTTATCTATAATACGTTTTTTTTCTATATTTACTGACACATATCGTAAAAAATGTTTAAGCATTTTGCTGCAAATTTCCAATAGCGTAATTAGAAAAACCTGGAAAGCTGGTTTCGTGAGCCCCACTCACTTTTTCTCCAGGCATGGCTGCGGTCGGTCCGTCGGTGGGCATGACGTACGTGGACCCCACCCCAATAGCCAGTCATACAGTCAGCGCTGAAGCCATTGAGAGTGAGTATACACTATGAACTACACGCTTTACATCTGAATGGCCCTGAAATCAGAACATGCATAACATATACAGTGGTCATTATAAACAACAGCATTTTAGTCACCGAGAATTCATGTACTAGTTGAACTAGCCCGTTTTCCATGCTGACAGGCCTGACGGCATACAGTCCTGCCGTTTGCGCACTCAACGACATGTTGAGGCAGCAGCTGAACCTCACTAGAGCCTTCATCGACTCCACCAGACATCACTACACTTCGGTGATCGAGTCACTGGGACCTGCTGATTACAAATACACCACATTAAAGGATACCAAAGAGGTAAGGATTGGACGAAGAGCAAAATGAGGCTGTTAGACATACAATTGCATAAAGTTTTCGTAATATATTAACAGGATTTTCTTTGTTGTTGTAGTTTATTCGCAATCACAGACCACCCAAACTGAGTATTGAAGACGCTTTAGAGGAAGTTCTACAGGAAATGAGAGACTATCACTGCAGCTGAATAAACATGATCAGTGTTTTGGATGCATCATCCATAGATCATCGTTTCAATAACGTGCCTAAATAAACTTCTTTTTAAAAAAAAAAAAGTACTGTATCTGTTCGCTGTGTTTTACTTCAGTCATTCATGCATGAATTAAATCATATAAACACTGGCCTTTTTAAAACATCTTTATTTTGCTTGTAGAGTCTCAGATTAAGTCAAAGGAAACGCTTGAGATGACACCGACGCTTTTGAGTTACAACGACGCTTTGATGCATTTTACTACAAAATGGAACCAAGGGAAATAAGAAAATTTTCAAATAAACATGAAAACAAGTTTATGACATTGACAAAAAAAAACGACCATGTGTGATGGTGATCACTCTGTGCTGGAGGGCTCCTGGGGGTCTCTGCTTACTGAAAATGAACAAAGATACAACACATTCATATTTGGTTCGATACTTATTCAAACTATTAACGCTAAATATTAGCGGCCTTTGCTAACTTTAAGGTCTCTATTTTTAAAAAACGCCAATACCTTTTTCTCGTGCTTTCATCCTTGCGACAAAATTGTAGCTTTTGTTTCGCCTGTAGTTGACGTACGGGTCATCCAGCGGGACTCCTACTCCTTTATACTGGTCCCACTTGTCTCGAATGTCTCCTCCTTTGATGGGGTCTTGAATGCCCTGTTCCTTTGCACCAAGACCTCCCGATCCGCTCCAGCCTGGAGGACGAACATGAAGGGAATTAGCGCTGGAGCAACGGAGAGATCGCTTCACGTGGTCTTCGTTAAAACACGTTCTAGGTCACGTACCCATCTTCATGAGCATCTGATGGCCCTTGTTTTCTTCTCCCAGCCTGAGGTCGGGTGGTATCGCAGCAGGGCCTGAACCCAAACCAGATGTGGAGCTGCAGAAAGGACGTATTATATGTCATCATCACGCTAAAAATCACATTTTGGATCGGATAAATTTTCAGATTGTTTTCAGAAAAAATTAAGAATATCAATCATGGACACTTCAACTTTGGAATTTTTCCCACCATGCAATTTATAAAAGGTCAAATTGTGGAGAAAATTTGACTAAAAATGCAACAGTAGACTTTGTAATGTCATTTCGTAGAAAGGGATTGGATTTAAACTCAATGAGTAAAAGGAATTTCGGTATTTTGCATAAATTTTTTCGATTTTATTTCCATATTTTTCTTTGAAATTTCACAAAATGAAATGGTCGAAACATCTCTTTTTGTATTAATATTGTTTTTCACTTTTCCAATTGCAAACTGGATTTGAGTAACAAAACTGGACTTACGGTGGCGTCGGGCTGCGTGATTTTGCAGAGTGGCGGCGCTTTTCTGGAGATCGTGATCTGGAGCGAGATCTGGAGCGGGAGCGGCTTCGGGACCTGGATCTGGAGTGACTCCTGCTCCTACGGGAGAAAAAAGTAAAACATGTGTTCAACAACTTTGTGTGGCTGGAAAAACGTTTTAAATAATCGCAATATTCGGGGGGAGATACCTGGAGCGAGATCTGGAGTAGGAGCGGGAACGAGAGCGAGATCTGGATCGCGATCTGGAGCGAGAGGATTTGGAAGACCTGGAGCTGGAGCGTGACGTGGATCGTCCTCGACTCCGCGACCGACTGCGCGAAGGACTCCCTCGGGAGCTGCCAAGAAAAACCACACGTGAAATACTACTGAGGAAACAATGGAAGCGACTTTNTAATGCTGTATAACAGTCATCTTAATGTTTTATATTGTTATTTTCAGTTTTACTAATACTGTATTTTGTCCTTTTTTTAGCCTTTTATAATTTTTTTATCTCAGTTTCAGTATAATAGTATTTATCAATGTTTATATAAAGGTTTTATTTTTCTATTAATTTAATTTTAGGTTTTTATATTTTGCTGTTTGCACTAGCTTGTTTGTAACTATTTATATTTAGTTATTTTTATACTATTACGGTATTAATATTTAGATTTTTATTCATAGTTTTAGTTTTATGCTTTATATTTTTAGAAGTATATTTCTATTTCAGCTTTAGTTTTATCAAATTCAGCTTAATTTTTTTACGATTTAGTTGTGATTTGTTCTTTTTTTTAAATTAGATTTAATAAAAAAAAATTATTTCCATTAATTTATTTCCGTTTTTTCTTTTCAATAATATTTCAAATTAGTTTTCGTTTCCTAAATTTCAATTCGTTTTCTTCCATTTCGGTTTTATTGTTTTCTTCTGAATTGTTTTCTTAATTTCAGCATTCTTACTCAAGCGAGTTGCAAAGTCAGAGTTTGTAATTGTAATTTAGTTATTTCGTATAATATTCACATTTTATTTTATTCCCCACCTGTTGCGTTTGTCTTGTTCCTTTTTCCGCCTCGCTCTCATTTTGGCCCGGAAGAACTCATACAGACCGTTCTGCTCCCATCCCTCACTGGAAAAGAGCTCACTTTTAGTCAGCCGAAGTATTAAACATAAACTAACACTACAGTTGTGTTTTTCACACTTCACCTGTTTCTGGGTCTGTCGTGGGATGGGGGGCTGTAAAACGCCTCCACCGCGGCCAGCAGCCGGTCGCTGGGAGGCATCGGGGGCGGCAGACGGATGTCTTTGGGGTCCAGAGGCTTATAATCATGATCTTCAAGCTACGGGAAAGAATCGCATTTAAAACAAGGCCGAGAACAAACATCGACTTTCCCTGACGTCGAGAGTAACGTCACCTTCACGAGCGGCGCCATGAGTCCCGCGGGAAGGTCGAAGTAGGGCACGTTGGGCACCAGGCTGGGGTCGTCCTGGCTGACGTGAGACGGCGTCTGCCTCCGAATGTGCGGGGCCTGACCATTAAAGCCGTGAGGAGGCGGCCCGAAATCGGGATGCTGGTTCCCGCCCCACGGAGGAGGGTCGGACATCCCGGGCGGAGGAATCCTCTGGTTCGGGTGATGATGAGGAGGCGGACCGATCTCCCCTGAGAGCAACAAAATACAACGAACGACATAAAGCAAGGAGTAAACGGGGAAACTTGTAAAAAAAATTTAAACGGTAAAAACCCGTTTATGTGGTTAACGGTAAATTCCTGTAAAATTTACAGGAAGAAAAATTTAAACGGACATTCTCAAAATTCCATGCATTACAATTCAAATTTGGAGTTTTCTCTTTGAAATAACTGTTTCTTCTTAGTTTATCTCATCAGTTACGTTTATTAAGGTTGTACGTTACATCTAATGTTGTTAAATTGTTTATTGTACATTTCAGTTTAAGTGTGAGAATGACAAGAACAAATATGTTCATATTTAAAAGCTGCTTGTGGCGTGCTTTGGTTCATCGTGTGACTTTCTCATCACCGCCTGCTTTTGGTGGTTATCGGTGTATTTCAAAAGATACCAAACAGTATTTAACTGTAAACTTAACCTGAAAACAATGTCGTTACCGTATTTTTTAACGATCGAATTCCGTCAAGCACAGCTGCTGGATTTTACCATAAATGTTACAAAATTTTACATATTAATTAATAATGTTAAATTAACATTAATATTTATTGGCATCTTAATATTTTTGCTTTCAAACATAAACTTTTAATTAAAATCAAAGTAGTACTTATTGTCAACATTTGAAATGAATCCAAAAAAAATCCAAGGTCTCACCTCCTGGGAAGTCTCCCTGAGGGTAGTCGAATCTATGCGGAGGATATGGCGGGCGTTCGAAGTGATGCCGCGGAGGAAACTCGTCCTGCATGAACCGCGGCGGGAAGCGTCCAAAGTTGTGAGGTGGCGGCGGCTGGTTGAACGGCGGCGGCTGCTGATGAGGAGGGAAGGGCCCTCGGAAATGCGGGGGCCGCTGCATGCGGAAGGGAGGCTCCCTCTGACCCCACGGCGGAGGCTGGTCTGGCTGTCCGCTCCACGGCGGCTGCTCGAACTGACCGCTCCAGGACGGCGGCGGCTCGTTCTGGCCGCTCCAGGGGCCTGTGGGGCCCCCGTCCCGAGGGCCGCTCCAGTTGGGGTCCCGCTGCTCGTTCCACATGCCCTCGTGGCTGTTCCAGGGCGGGCAGGGGGGCGGGGCTTGGGTCGGGTCGAACGGTGGCTGGAGGCGGAGACATCGTTTTAATCGTAATATGACAATATAATAAAAATTTAGTTTTGGTATGCAGTGGCCTTAAGATTACATTTAATTTTTCACTTTTACTTCGGACCTAACATGTTTATCACTTTCATTTAAATACGTTAAGCATTTTTATATTTTATAAGAAAATATCTCTACAACATATAACAGAAATGTCTGTTTTGTAAGTTTAAATTAATGATTAAATCGTAAAATGTAAATATAATCAATAAAAGATTTAAATGTATTAATTTTTAAAAATAAGAAAAATTGGTAACACTTTACAATTTGTTAACATGAGTTTATGTATTAACTAACATGAACAAACAATTACTGTAACTAACGATCCTTACTGTAAAGTGTTACCGTAAAATTAATTTACTGCCGTAACCGATTTCAAATTTCGATTGATTTTATTTCTGACTCAATTCATCAGATTAATCTGAAGAGGTTAATCTTGTTCTATATAGATACAAAAATAACAAATATTTATCAAGTACGTAAAGAGTATAATAAAAACGTGAGTGGGTTTGTGAAGGAACTGCAGGGGATTCGTAAGTTAAAAAAAATTAAAAATGTAAATAAGCAGCTGTCTGTTTTAGAGTTATCAATGTAAAAGATATCAATTTATTAACGATGTAATAAATAAAATAGTTACGGTAGCGTCGGGCACTTTATCGCACAATATATATTCATGCGTCAAGCTACGCAATATCGCGTTTAGTGGTTTTAGTCAACGATTTGCGTTGACTAAATATGGGCAAAGTATCACACTGAGTAGTATATTTGTATTCTGTTAAGTAATACACATGTTACATACAATCAGTTAGCATTAAACCGGCTCCAAATAACACAAGATCTGTAAGGGTTTGAAGTGTTTTTGGCTCACCGGTTGCTGCGGGTTCCAGGCCGGCATGTTGTGCTGCGGATCGAACCAGCCCTGTTTGGAGGAGGGCATGTCGGACGACGCTGCCGGGTTCGAGTCGGACGGGCGACTCGGAGCAGCCTCGTAATCGCCAGGTGGAGGACCGGCCAACGGAGGCTTCAGGTCTGCTAATCACATCATTAAGAAATCATGGTCAAAAAGACAAGGGGTGCTTTGTCTTATTATTTGATCTCAACATAATGCCTTAAGCTAAAAGAAAGTCTGATATCAAGCCAAGAAACAATTCTAGGAGCAAATTGGTGAAAAATGTGAATTTAAGATAAGTGTGGATATGCTTCAGAGATGGTTCAGATATCTGCTCGAGAAACATCTCCTGCTGTCGTGAAAACGGTGAGCCATTGTTTGAACGGAAATCTTTTGTTACGTCAATCAATTCATCCACAAAGGATTCATTTCTCCAAACGTTTAGACGGCAGCGCGTTTCGTAAGCGACCCCGTCTGCGTAGGAAGCCAAAATTGTCGTTTTTTTTTGTTCTCGGATGGTATTTACCGGGCTGAGAGGTCAAGGGCCCCTGGGTCTTCACGTCGGCGTCCGCGGGCGTCAGCTGACCGACGGCGGCCGCGGCTGCTGCTACCGCCGCCGTCTGCTGCTGCTTCAGGTTGCTCACGAACTCCTCGTGCTGCGTCTTCAGCGCCTGGATCTGCTGCTGGAAGGCCATCTGGACGGGCTGCACCACCGGGGCGTACTCCGTGATGAGCGACGCCTGGAGCAGACACAACACAGACCCGGGTGAGAAACACCCTCCTGATTTAATCAGAAACGAGTCTCGAGAGCGCAAGCTGCACCTGATACTGTCCCAGGCCCAGGGCCGGGCTCTGGAGCTGCTGAATGGTGACGTCGTCGAAGTAGCCGTTCTTCTCCCAGAGCTGCAGCAGCTGAAAGCGTCGAGAGAAACGGCTCGGTTATCGACAGGCATGCGAGAAGCTGCAAGCGGGAGGGAATGGGGATCAGTGATCTTACGCGGGTGATTTTCTGCTGCTTGTCTTCCTCTACAGCCAGGAAACTGGTGCAGTAAATGGGAACCACGACCTTCTGAAGAGCCGCCAAAAGATCCCTCTGATTTTTCCTCTGGCTGTGGAGAAAAATCAAGGGTTTCATCAATAAAACGCTATAATCTTAAAATAAAATAATGGGCTATTTCCCTCTTCCAATAAGAGAAGTAAA
>NC_056707.1:21159164-21162709 GCF_018831695.1 Puntigrus tetrazona | reverse complement strand
GTTTTTTTACAGCAGTTAGCTTCCAACGCTTTTTTTATTAAGTTCAAAAAGTAAGATTACTACATCTAAAATAGAAAATAAAGATTAAAAACAGATATATTTTAAAATAACAAATTATATCACTTTACACGCTATATAAAAATTTAGTAAACACTTCACAGTATGCTGTACATATTTAAAGCAAAGAAAAATTACAAACAACAAAACTGAAAAAGACATAAAACTCCACAAATCATTAATGTTATAATACTATCCCAGCATGCTGAGCTGATGTATTCAGTTGTGCGTCTCACCAGTGATGCAGCACGTCATTGGTCAGATAGATGAGATGCAGGCGGAGCTCGAAGTGCGCCCCGTCCGCCGTGATGCGGTTCCTGAGATGCGACGCCATCAGCTCACAGTGCGGCGGGGCCTTAGCGTTACTGAACATCCAGTTCTTCCCAGCCTGAGCGGCAGAAACAAGCAGAGAATGAGTATCGCGCGAGGCGGAGCGGCGCCGGCGAGGCAGGTGAGCGGCTCGTACCGAGATGGCGTCTTTGGTGCAGGTGTCGATGATGGGCTGCAGCAGGTTGTCGAACTCGTTGGTGTCCAGCTGCGTCTCCACCAGCAGCTTCTGCATCTGCTGCTCCATCGCCAGAGAGATGGCGGCCGTCACCTGCTCCTGAAACGACAAAACACACATTTACCAAACAGGAAACACCTACGGTCAGAGGTCTGGGGTCAGTTCGACTATTTTGGGGTATAAAATGAACACTTTGATGCATTAAAGCTAGTTTTTTTTAGCTTTTCAATTAAAATTCTGCTCTCCACAAAGCAAAGATACATATATATATATAAAACTTTTACTTGAAGTCTTTTTTGTAGCTAAAATGTTTAAGAAAGTCACTAGCATGCTTTAACATGTTACTATGACATTTAACACACCGCTAGCACCATTTCGTGCATTGCTAACATGATTTAAATACAACAGAACATGTTGCTAACATAACTTAGCAAGTCTTTAACCTGTTTTAACATATTGCCAACACGCTTTATACAGTGCTAACAAGATAACACACTGCTGGCATGTTTTTGGTGAAAAGAAATCATGTCGCTAACATGTTTTAGCACATTGTTAGCATGATTTTAACATATTACTAGTATGAATTAGCATGTTGTCCTAAGCTAATAACAGACAGCTTAAATTCTGTATATATTATTTATTTGACAAAAGTTTTGACTCAATGAAAGTCTATGGGAAAACATTACTAACACACAGCTAACATGAATTAGCATGTTGTAAGAACTATTCAACACAATGCTAGTTTTAACACAATTCTAACATGATTTATTACATTGCTAGCATGTTGTCCTAGGACAGTTGTTTAGCTTTGCTAATAACAGACAGCTTAAATACTGTATATACTATTTAGGTACAAAAGTTTTCACACCCTCATTGAACAATTACGGGATGTTTCGTAATTTAACTGCCCTTTTAACGAAAACCGTCTAATCAATTAAAAAGGTTTTAGCAATTTGATTCAGACCAATCTGAAGGTCTGACCCAGATTTTTTGGTTTTGGACTAAATTCAGTCATAGTATTTGACAATATTACTATGTTCTTAATCAAACCAATGCAGACCGTCACACAGACCTTTGGATGGAGGGGGGTCAAAAACTTTTGATCGCTCACCTGTCTGAGGCTGAGCAGGTGCTGCTCCTGCTGCTGCAGGTTCCACTGGCTCTGCTGGATCAGCTCCTCCACAGACGGCGTGCTCGGAGGGATCGGCGGCGGCGGGAGCATCGACATCGGCGCAGGAACCTCGGCCACCTCTTTCCCCAGGGGTTTACAGAGCGCTGCTAATCACAAGAACACACAGACGCAAATCTATAACTCTGAGGCGGACGGCCGCCCGCCAACGTGACTCCCGTTTGAATGGACGTTCCCAGAGCAAAGCCGTTCAGATCGGAGAAACATGCAGGAAATCAGTCATGCTGGATCGCTGCCCTCTGATTTTCCATGTCTGGAGACAGTCGCATGAAAAACCCGGAAACATTAAGCCGAGGAAAGCATTATACACTGACTGCAAATAACTGAGGGGAGAAGAAATCAAGTGAAGAACCCAAAGAAAAGCTGCTTCATTTCGGCTTCTTTAGGCAGGAAATCCAACTTAAGTTTGAATACTTTTATTGAATATTTGCAAAAGTAAACCAAAAAAAGTAATGTATGTAGCAAAAAAAAGTGCAGGAAAGTAACGCTTACTTAAAAAAAATAAAAATTGTTCACCTTAAAGTGTAATTCTTCTGAAAATGTGCTCACCGTCAGACCAAGGCATGAATAAGTTTCTTCATTAACGTATGTGTAGGAATGTAGTAATATCATCACAATGAGTGCCGTCAGAATGAGAGTCCAAACAGCTGATAAAAACACCACAATAATCCACACCACTCCAACAACACAAGACCAAAGCTGAACGTTTCTAACAAACAAATCCATTAACTTAAATTTAACATTTTTATTAATCCATAACAAATCCAAAACCCCATTCCCTGTTGTCTCTCAGATCAAAATCCACCCATATATATACACGTTTAGAACGCTTTTAACTTTAACCGTTTTCTTTTGGCAAACGGCGTTTGACCTGTGCATTTTTCTCTCCTGATTCAGACCGGATTACTTTTTCACCGAAAAAAGCAACGTTATGGAGTCAGAACTCCTCACGCGAGTCAAAAAAAAAAGCGATTTGTTTCTTATAAAACTTGTCGAGATGTTAAACGATATTATCAGCCGTTTGGACTCCCATTCCGACGGCACCCATTCACCACAGAGCATCCATTGCTGAGCGAGTGATGTACTGCTACACTTCTCCACATCTCGGACAGTCTGAGGGTGAAGACATCTTCAGCTAATGATCATTTTCGGGAGAGCCGTTAACTCTTTCTACAGGTCGATATCGGTCTACAAAAATGTAAGCCATAACATTATCTGACAAATGAAATTTAAAAAAAAAAGGTTTCAAGCACTAATGATGCAGAGGAACTCCATGAACACCAGGCAAAATGAAACATTATTGATCATCGGTCTAATAAATACCTTCCATTTTATATTCATCATCATGAGTGCCAGAATCTATAAAGGAGAGAAGCACACCTTAAACACGAATACATACACAATACAGCAGAGTTACCTAAAACTAAAACAGTAACATATATATATAAAAATCAATCAATCAATCAAATCAAACTACTACCAACTACAATACAACGTATATAATAATAAAACTCTCTCTGAAGTGGTTCATTGACGTACGCTGCTGCTGTTCGATGGCCAGTTTGTATTTGTAGTAGCCGAAATATTCCCCTCCGAACAGAAAGGAGAACTTGGGGTTGTCCTTCTGCTTCTCCATAGTCATCTTCTCAAACTCGGGTCCATTTCGGGCAACAAACTGAGCCAGTTTGTCAATGACATTACGCAGCTCTTGATCTGATGGGAAAATCAAAGAGAGATGGGGAAAATTCAACACATACCAACACAAAGAAAAATAAACAGTATATATATACATAT
>NC_056707.1:21133501-21159064 GCF_018831695.1 Puntigrus tetrazona | reverse complement strand
AGTTTAATTTAATAACGTTTCTGCATTTAGTATATATTTAGAAGAAAGTCAACTATACAATGATAATGCATTTCCCGGGCACAATTTTTCAAATTAAACCTGCTAGTAACTTCTTTTCTTTTTTATTTAAAGACAGTTGAGTTTCTGTGTTTATATATACTGCATATTGTTTATCAAATAAAATTGTACTGGTAATAAAAACTGAATGTTCAGGTAGCTATGTATTGATGCGGATGCCGAAACCGCGATGAGTATGTGCATTTGATGCAGACTTCATATTTGATTTCTGTCTTTTTTGCTTTAATAATCCACATAATCTACGCCATGTACGATTTAGTTTGCTTTGCATTTGATTTTCATTTTGATTTCTGTCACCTTCCCTGTGCACCAGTATTGTTGTTAATTTTTAAAAATGGATTCTGAATTTTGTCTCGTTTTCCACATCACGAAAAACCTGAGTCTGTACATGCTGTCTTAGAAGAGAATCTAAATGAAGATATCTTACAGGCGCTGCGAAATCCCTGTAATGCAAGCATTGTACCACGATGCCTTACAAAATACTGCCTCGTGTAGTTTTTGAAGAGCTGCTGCTGATCTTTTATAGTCTGCACAGGTGTTATCCTTAGAAAGTATATACAACCTGAAAGTGTAAAAAAGGGAAAAAAAGATAACACAACTAAAAAAGTTCAGTAGATATCAACGTATTGGAATGTAAACATGATTTATAATATGTGGACTGTGGATTAAAACAGGATCTAGACTTTAATCAGAGAGCGCGAGAGTCATTTGTTAAATGTGATTTTGAGGAAGGAAGCAGCTTGCCACGGATCAGATAGACCGAGGGACAGTTTGGCTCCAGTAGTGGCAGATGAAACATTAGAACTCTCTAATCCTTTCAACATTGGCTTTCAGAGTCGCAGGGAAGAGTAACTCCCCACCCCACAGCTGTAGAGCCCAACACACAAAGCAGAGACCTTCACATGAGAATATCTCTTGGAAGCTACTGAAGGGGAAGAACTGCCATGGAGTCCTGACCGTTCTGTTTTGAATGAGAGAGAGCATTCGGTGCAGCTTTACTTACACACACACACACTGGGGCAAGTGCGGCCTGCAGTTTTCTATCCCAGAAGTCAAAGTTTGGGGGATTGGCATGACCCAGTCAACCTCTGCTGGCAGATGTTGTAACTCTTTTCTCTCTAAGGCAGCAAAGGCATTTTATCACTAGAAAATATCTTTTAAAAATATATATACTGTATACTCTATTTTTTTTTGTTTTTTGCTGAGCAGCTCATAATTTAATTAACAGATGACTGACCAGCGCCTGAGATATGTCTTTATTTTTGCTGGAAATCTGCTGCCTGCACTGTCACTGGAAACAGATCACTACTGAAGATTGTGAATGTCGTGTTCATCTGGTACCACCCAAAAGCTCAATCTACATCACACACCGGCTCTATTCATATTACTGTGGCTTAGCCCTAACTTTCTGTTCTTTCTTGTTTTCTTGTCTGTCTGTCTGTCTGTCTGTCTGTCTAACATGCAGTGGCTTTGTCTCTCTGCCTGTCACTATATCAGATGTCTTTCACATTTTTCTGTAGTTTTGTCTGCTTGTCTGACATCTATCTGCAATGCTGTCTGTCTGTTGCTGTCATTCTGTCTGTCTTTGTCTGTCTTTCAGTTTTCATATCAGATGTTCTGTTTACATCTCTTTGTATTATTCTATTTTTTTATGTCCAAATCATATCTTGCAGTTCACCCGTCTATCTTCCATTCTGTTTACTGCTCTTCATACTCTGTCTCTCTCTCTCTCTCTCTCTGTATCTCTCTCTATATCTATCTGTCTCTCTCTCTCTCTCTGTATCTCTCTCTGTCTCTATCTCTATCTCTCTCTCTCTGTCTGTCCATTTTTGTCTTTATCTTCATATCTATCTATTTTTCTGTTCGTCTATTATTCTTTTATTTGTCATCCAATCTTTCTATTATTATTCTGATATCATTCTGTAAGTTTAATATCCTCTACTATCCTGTGTTTTCTATCTGTCATTCTATTGATCTCGTTTGAAAAAGCTACTGCCATGATTTGCTAGTGCTACAGCATAGTTTCCCCAGGTATTGCAGGCCTTGCAGTTATTACCTGCAGAGAGAAATACATAATATGATCTCCGGCACAGCTTCTAGGCCATTTTCTGCACTCCACGGACACTTCTCTCTCTCACTGTCTCAGGTGTTGTGTAGATATGATGTAAAGAAGCTACTAGTTAATCTTTCATGAATCGTCTCCTAAAAGAAACCATAGCAATTGAGCCTACTTTACCATAGCCTGAGAGTTCTTCACAATTACATCTTGGCGTGAGATGTTATTCATTTATACATTTCATGCTGAAAAGAAGGGACCGTATCGAAGCCTCTTTTTCTCCTCTTTCAGATTTGTGCCTTTTAAAAAAATTTGCAAAATGTTTCATCAAGGCATCCATCAATTCTCCCTAGAAGATTTTTACCACTGTAAGATATTTTATGAATGCAAGTAAGCATGAATTATGCATTTTGAGTTGTTTGACATTTATTATCGTCACAGGTTTATTGATTTTACGTGAGTCCTACATGTTCACTCATTCTTAGAACATGAAGCTTAAAAGATTATCTGTCCAGCGTAGGACATAAGTCATTTAAGATTAAGTAGAATCTGATTGCCATAGTAGAGTACAAATTATAGCACAGCGAGGCATTGGCAAGTAGGGTAACAACTTCTGCCTTTTGCAAGCCCCATCTCTCTCAGATGATTAGTGTGGTACTGGATTACTAACTCTGAGATAATTATGCGGGTAAATCCCAAATCCTGAATACACAGCAGCTGTATGGACAAACATAGCCTTTTTTCGTATACTGTTATGATATTGAAAATGCTCTCTGCCCCTTTCTTTCTCTCCTCTATATTGTTGTATGATTGTAAATCGGTTATGCACCGCTAATCCAGTTACTTATTCAGTACACAAATATGAATGATATTCGCACTTCGCGACTCATCCCATAATTAAATGCCCTATTCCTGACCCCCTAGTAAATATTATTACAGGAAAACAAAGTTGAGGGGATTTGGCTGCGTGTTATATGATATCAGAGAAAGAATTTATTTATTTATTAGATTAATTTTGCAATTGTGTAATAAACACAAGTGATCAAATTTGCCCCCTGTTTCCATTTTGCTCACTTTTTTGCCTTTACTTGGTTTTCTTTTAGTTTTTTCTGATTTTTATTTATCATGGCTACAAACCCAGCCCAATCTGCACTGATGATAATATCACTTAACATGACTTTTTTTTTGCAGTTGATTAAATATTGCTCGCCTCGCCTCTGGACTCTTTACATTTTGCTGCAACTTAAGTATATTGATAAAATGTCCACCTTGTCCTGTCTTTGAATCTTTTAATAATTCATCTGTGCGCTCCTCGCTTACGGCTTGCATATAGTCAAGCAGGTTCATTAGGGTATCCTGCAGCAAGGTTAGGCTGAAAAGCTTACTTTTCCAGAAAACCAGTATGCTTCTCTGATCTCTTTCTCACCCAAAAAACACTGGTGCAAGGCTTAAAAGCTTACTTCACGTTAGAGTTAGTTACGTTTTCAGTCTGACCAAGCAAAATTTCCACCTCCAGCAAAAGAGATCATCAGGCATGGTGTCTTACTAGTGCACCGACCATTAAACAGCACTTACACTTTTTCGTTATTTCATCTTATAATTGATTTTACTGATTATTAGCAAAAAAGACGATCCACAGAAATTGACTGATTTCAAATCATCTAATGAATCATACCGATTAATTTATGATTCATGAATAGACAAGGCAATGTGAGACTTGAATGATTGAAGCTGTCAAATCACATCACGATACCAGAAATGTAAGCAAGAGTAATATAAAGAGAAAAAGCTCATGACACCCTCTTCCACTGGCAGTAAACTGCCTTCAAGATATATAAACAGATGTTAAGATATAACACTTATAACACATAACTGAAACACCTCATCCTCGCTTTTAGTTTCGCAGCGTTTATCTCCTAAAGAGTGCTAAATGCGCTTTTGATTATAAATGTGTAAAGTTTCTTATGCAACCCAGGCAACCCCAACGAAACAGTGCCGTCGTGTCTAAAACAGGTCCGCCTTCCCATGCTTTCCAGATAGGGTGGCCTTCTAAAGAACTGATGCAGTAAAGTATAGCTCTTTTCCCTTCCCCACCCTCTCTCTAAATGTGGTGGCAGTTTATAAAGCCTCCAGTTCTCACAGCGGTATGAACTGTAGAGTGATCTTTTCGTTTTCTGAAACATAAAGCATGTGGTTTCTTATTCATCATCAGTAACAGCATCATCGCTCTTCTTCTCCTGCCCAAGCAGCCTGTAGGCGCTTCTTTCTGGGCTAAATGCAATGACCTTGGCCTGCTATCAGGGCTCTTTGGCAGAGCAGCCACACTACTACGCTCTGATCTGTGACCAAACAAAAGAAGATCAAGCTTATTAGCATATCTATTCTCCAGCACATTGCAATAGAGTGCTTTCAAGGGCCTCAAACACTCTATACTTGACACAAAAATTTTTAGGACTAATTCCAGCACAAACTAAACCTACAGGACTTCATTTAATTTTTTTTTTCATAATTACAATCTTGTAGGTGTTTTTACTGACTAAGAGCAAAGCAACCAGATTCATTGATTTTAGATGGCAGGTGAACTATTGACAAGAGAAGGAAGAGACAGATATTGTAAAGTGATCCAATAAATAAAGTACACTGTAAAAACTGTATCATGTTCTTTTTTTTGTTCACATAAATACACTGCAAAGATAAACCAGTAATCATCTAACTATACATTTTTAAAATGCAGATTAATTTGAAAAAGTTTTTAGAAGTAAATGGATAGATCATTGTATAATTTACAGTCAAAAACTGAGGTGCCAATCCCTGCGCTTGACTCAATATGGACTGCGTAGAAAAAAAAAAAAAAAAGCATGTAAATGCTATAGTAAAACTGTTAGTAGTTAATAGTAATAAATCCTGTAAAAACAACAGACTTTTCCAGAATTCCATGCCACGTATAATCAAATTTGCTTAAATTGTTTTCTTTTCAAAAACACTCCTCGTGTTTCTTTTCTTATAAGTTTTTTCTCTATCATTTATTTTTGATTAGGGGTTGTATGTTATGTCTAATGTTATTAAGATTAAGTGTTTGTTGTATCTTCCACCATGGTGGTGTTTAGTGTTACCCCAAGTGTAGATGACACGTGATAAACTACTCTATATGCTCATGTTTAAAAGCTGCTCCTGATGAGTTTAGAGTTACGTCATGTAGGCTTTTCATCATCTATCCTACATTTGAGTAGTATTTCATATAAAACGTGTATATATATATATATATATATATATATATATATAACCACAGGCTGATGGACAAAATTATTTAGGTACCCTCTTGAGTCAATGAAAGAAAAAGAATCACAATGGTCTGAAATACTTTGTTATCTGACAAAAGTAATAATAAATAAAAATTCTATACAGTATTAACCAATGAAAAGTAGACATTGCTTTTTCAACCGTAAGCTTCAGCAGAATTCTTTAGTAGCCAACTCACTAAACAGATTCTGGACAAAAATGATGGTAAATTCCTAACCAATATTTTGTTACTTGCAGCACTTTTGAGACAATCCATACAGTCAAACGCTTCCTGTAACTGTATCAATGAGACTTCTGCACCTCTCAGCCAGGTATTTTGGCCCACTCCTCATGACAAACTGCTCAGTTGTATCCCGGTTTGAAGGTGCCTTTTCCAGACTGCATGTTTCAGCTCCTTCCAAAGATGCTCAATAGAAAGGATTAGGAGTCAGGGCTCACATAGAGACCACTTTACAATGATCCAATTTTTTCCTCTTCAGCCATTCTTGGGCAGCAGTTCCAAGCGGTGTGTTTTGGGTCATTGTCCTGTTGCAAGACCTGATGACCTGCCGACTGAGACCAAGCTTTCTGACCTTTCAGCTAGTACATTTCTCTCTAGAATTCCTCTTGATAGTCTTGAGATTTCATTTGTACCCTGCACAGATTCAAGACACTCCTATGCTGTGACGCAGGCGTAGCAGCATTAGAACATAACAGAGCCTCCTCCATGTTTCTGGTAAGGACAGTGTTTCACTACTTCAGTATACTTCATTTTTTCGTCTGTGAACTTAACAGCTGATGTGTAAATCTCAGGCAAAAACTTCCAAATTTTGTCTCATCTGTCCACAGGACATTTCTCCCAGAAGCTTTGTTGCTTGTCAACATATAGTTTGGCATCTTCCAAATCCTGCTTTTATGATTCATTTTCACCAATGGTGTCACTCATTGGTGCGCTCTCCATACTTAGTCACTTTGGCTCCAAACGCAACGGCGGATGATGCGATCTGATTACTCGTATTCGCCAGGCATGAAGTTCACCCGCCAGATCTCTTTAAAGAAGCGCTTTCTAGGCTTCTTTTGTTACGTATTACGGATTATCCGTCCTCTTCGATTTGTCATCAATTTTCCTCCTGCGGCCCGTCCAGGAGAGGTTACTGGCTACAGTCCACTGGGATCTGCTTCTGAATAATATGTGCAAAACTGTAGTCACAGGAACATCCTAGATTTAGCAGAGATGGTCTTATAGCCTTTACCTTTAACATGCTTGCTCTCATAATTTTCTTTCCTGATCTCTTTGAGACAACTCTTTCCTTTGCTTCCTCTGGTCCATGTTTGAGTGTGTACACACACCATATCACCAAACAACACAGTGATTACCTGAGCCATATATATAGGCCTCCAATGGCTGATTACATAAGCGTTGCAGACACCTGTGATGCTAATTAGTGACACACCTTGAATTAACATGTCCCTGTCACATTATTTTCAGTGTTTTCTAGGGGTACCATCAATTTGGTCATGCCTGTTTCGTGAGTTTATTTTTTAAATAATTCTGTTGAAGCATGGTTGAAAAACAATGTCTTGACTTCATTGGTTAACATTTATAGAATTTTTATTTATTATTACTTTTAATCAGATAACAGTTATTTCCTGTGACCATTGTGACTTTTTTCTTTTCATTGACCAAAGGGTACCAAATAATTTTGTCCACGTCTTGTATATTATACATACAGATTTAACTTTATGGAGTTTCCAGTTTACTTTATAATTTTAACTTATATTTTCTTTATAAATCATGCCAGCGAATTACTTTGTATATTTTTTTTTTGGATGTTTTTCATGAGTGAATAAATATAAAATTTATATTTATCCATTGTTCACTCTCAGCTGAGTGTATCATGTATAGTCAGTGGATCCATAGAAGTAATAGGTCCTTGCATGCCCAGAATCTCTAACATCTAGACAAGGCATCAGGTGGCCACACTTTATATGGCGGCTGAATATAAAAAGACTGCAGACCGGTGAAATCTGAAGACATTAAGCGCCTTAGTTATCATAAAAAAATGTAATGATGTAGTGCCTAATTGACATTGCATTCTTTACAATGCAGAAACTATTCTTCCTTGTGCTGAAATGCTAACTCATTTTTGAATTTGGCTCTCAAAAAAGCATTATCCAGCATGCTCTTCATCTGTCAGTCAACTGCATGTATATATTGCATAACAAATTTTTTGATAAAGAGAACCTGTGTTAATGATTATGCAGTTGGTTCTCATGCACATATCATGACAGTGAGTCTAAAGTATAACTAAACATTCCATATTCTCTTTTTCCTGCTTTACCAAGCTCTGCGCCGCAAAACTCAATAGATGAAGAATATAACCTCTACATCTTACCATACGGCTTTCAATCTACCACAAGCGTTTCTTCTCAGCTTTGCCTCGTATACACGTTTGTTTATTCCATCATCACCTTTCTGCATCTGCAATTAGCCTCAGCTATATTGACATTTATAAGCGATCGTAGGATCCTGTCGTCAAAGTGATACCCAGCCTATGAAACACAACTCATCGGACAAATATCGCGTTACACGTTTTGGCAGGCGTTCCCGCGGTGGCAAGGGCACGCACGCTCTTTGCGAGGCTCTCTGTAATGCTATACGGCTCGTTTGCATGCTAGCTGCAGCGCGCATGCGAAATGCATTAGGACTTGAAGGGTGGAAATGCTTTGTATCGCTAAACGCTCTGGTTTGTGCCGAGAGTCTGAAGTGTGGTTGTTTTGTTGCGCTGGTGCTGGATAGGTATCTGTTCTGAAGTTACAGCATCACCAGTCCACATCTAGAGTGGCGATAGTCCGCGGGCAGTTTATACAGGATGCGGTCTTGAATTGAAACAGATGCCAGTTTTAACGTCTAAAGAGAGTTTTTATGGTTCCCATGAAATCACATACATAGTACTTTCATAAAGGTAGTAAGCTAATTAGCGCTTAATAAGATTAATCGCATCCAAAATAAAAGCACACACATGCGGATATATTTAACAGAATTCATTTGCTACTGTCAAAATATAAATCATGATTATTTGCATTCCATTTTTATTTAAATAGTATTATGCAATAATGTATTCTTTAGAATATGTATTATGTATAACACGACACACCTCCACATATATTTATGCAGGTTTTACTTCCTTGTGCTTGTATGTTAAAATACATTTGATCATATATGTATAAAATGTATAACTGTGAGCAAAAGATATTTTAAAATGCAGTTTACTCTAGTGAAGAAATACATTATTTAATTGTCTTCAAAGTCAAACATTTATCAACTTCAGAAATTTTGTAGTTTGTTGATCAATTGGTATTTATTCTAAAAAAACAACAACCTGTGTATGTAATGGTAATCTGTGCAGGCTGTTGCAGGCTGGTTCCATCTGTCTGGGAGTCAGCATGGTCATTCTGTGTGTACAGTCGAAAGAGTAACTCCTAGAATTGAACTAGGTTCTATGTAGGTTTTATAGATGCGGCTACTGTGTGGAGAGCTGGCCCATGGTGAGAGTCTGTCATAGAGCTGGGCTGAGGGGCTTGAATACAGAAAGGAAAAATACATCTATTTAAGTACGAAAGCTTTCAACACATCATTTCAATTCATTTTCACTCACTTCACTTCTTTTTTTTTTTTTTCTCAAATCCTTATTCCTTTACCCTCAAATCTGAATTCTACCATAGATTTGTAGTTTAAAGTACTTTTTAAAGCTTTATCCTCGATCTAACATACGTGGCATTAAGTTTCTGAATCAAGGCATTTTAATGGTTTCGATACCTTGTGAGTGATAGCTGATTTGATGCATATAAACGTTTATTTCAAGATCACATATTGCATGTTTTCAGATTTCCTCATATTTTTAATATGAAATTACTAGGCTTCTACCAGAGAACATCTTTTTTTTTTCTTTTTCTTCACAAACTAAAAATTTAGATCAAAATAATTTTCTAGTGATAGTTGACAGAGTTCATACGTAATCTAGAACATCCACTTAACTTCAGAGGACTCTAAACAGAATGTCCTCTCCAAGTCAAGATCATGAAATAGAAATCATTCAAATTCCTGTGTTGTCTCATGAATTTTATTGCACTTTCTTTTTTGAACATGCTGTCATATTCCTACTCTCCTCTAAGTTTGGAGAGAGGCAGTCTGCTAGGCGTTGAAATCTAACCTTGCTCATTGCAAATGTCACGAATGCCATCACACTTTCCTATTCAGTTTGCCATGAGAAGCAGTACCCCACAAATGTTGTTGTTTGTCTTGGATGTGTCAGCGAGAAACCAAGACAAGGTTTGCTCAAGTCTGGACTATTTGCAGGCATTCCTCTCAGAAAGTGAAATACTGCTTGCCAAATGACAGGGCGTGTACTTCAAACCAATAGCACCCTTTGCTCTCTCTCTCTTTAGATTTTATTGCGTGAATCAGCTGCAAATGTTGTTGTTTTTCTCAGACATGCCAGCTAAAGCGGAGAAGCGAATTCATAAATTAGTCAAACGCACAGACAGGTTTTCAGACAGCCCGATCTGCGTCTATGCTTAGTCACAGAAGCGGAGAAAAAACACAATTACATCGCTTACCATCATGCAGCTTGTGCGGTGTGCGTGACAGAGCCACAGAAATGCATGCTTTGGTCACGATGAGTCACAGTTGAAGTGAAGTTTTACAAGTCTGCAGTGAGAAGGGTGAAATTCGCATGAAATGAAGGCATGTGAGGTTTTTGTGGAAGCGCATGAGCTTTATGTCACTGGAGTTAGCAGCATGGCGCCGAAGACCAACTCTGTATACTTCAGCCTTCCATTTCGCATCCAGCCATACTCATCGAAAATGGAGAACCAGTTTGCAGTTTTGAAGAAATACATTTTGAAGTTTGTTGTTGTTTTTTTTTTTTTTTTTTTTTTTTTCCTCCCCACTGGTTCTAATTTTCATGATTTACATTTTCATTTAATTTTAGTATGTATGTATAGCAGTTTTTGTGCTAATAGACACCATGCTTATTTAATTATTAGTTTAAACATTGATTCATTTAGGTATTACTAGTTACTTGTATTTTTTAATAAGATTTTAAATCATTTACAGTTTCCAGCTGATTGATTCTGAGGAACTAAACTAGTGATTGTCTTCATAAGTAAGTCGTTGAGCGTGCATTCAGCTCATTATTAATGAATAGTTAAGCTCAAACATTTTAAAGTAATGAATGCATTGCGTAGTTTGAAAGCAGTTATTTTCAGCAATCGTTGCTCCCCAATTTTCATTGTAACATGAACAAAGATTTTTATCAATGCTGAAAACCGATAATAAGTTTCGTTTAATGCATTCTTTCTGAATAAAATAATGATTTCATTTAAAAAGTAAAATTAAAATCTTACTGACCCCAAATTTTGAATGTAATGTAGATCTGGGAGCTTAGCCGTGCGTGGACTAGTACAGGCCATATGCCACACCGTTTTCTCTTTTTTCTAATTCTGTCTTTCTTGTTTGCAATATGCAACCTCTGCTGATCTAAGTCACAGCCCCTATTTTTCTATTTCTGTCTCTTTCTAGTCTATTTTTCCATCTTTTTCTTGAGTGCACATCCTTTCTCTCTCTGTGTCTGCCACTTGAATCTCTTAATAATGATCAGTAAATACAGATCAAGTTCCAATCAGCTTTATTTATAGATTGTTTATATATTTATATTTCTTAAAGCGCTGTGTGTGTGTGTGTGTGTGTGTGTGTGTGTGTGTGTGTACGCTCATGCACGTCATGACAGAGCCATCACAAGAATAAATTCTTATTTTAAATTCCGATGTTGTTTTATTTTGATATGCTGTTTTCATTATTTCTCATCTAGGAACGTTTCTTTGGAATCTTGCCGTTATTAGGAATTGACTACTGAAAGTTTGACAGCTTTTCACCCAGGCCAATATATGCATGCAAATTACAAATTTCCCTACTTTTTTATTGTTAACAAAGCACAGGTCAAAATGTTCCTTCAGTGATAGTTAGTTTCTAAGTGCTACTGACACATTTGTGTGTGGGGGAAAAAAATCTAAGTTCTGCTCTCTTTCCATAACACTTTATCTTTCATTACAGCACTTGGAGAGGAAAAATCTAATAAGTTTGTGAATTACACATTTTCACACTGCTCCTGCTCAGTTCCCGAGTAGGGAAGTTGAAAATACCGGCACCAACTTAAATCTAAAATGCACTTTTATATTTAACTTTTTAAAAGCATCAGTAACAGTTTTTGAGTAGAAACATCCAATAAAAGAGGTGAATTATGAATGTTCTTCTTTATTGAGTTACCGCTGGGAAGCAGAGATTGGGTAATGTGAAAGAAATGTTCCTTTCCTCATAGTTAATTTTGGTGTGCTGAACCGAGAGGTCACTCATCAGAAACAGGCTTTGTGTAACGCCAGAGCAGGTGCAATGATACGGACCTCTTTGTAAGCAGATTTACCTCTTGTATTTCCACACGCTTCAGCATTGTGAAAGACCCCATCAACACAACCCATGCTTTACTTAACTACTACCGTCTCTATGTCTGTTCTGTCAGCTTTTAAGGGCCGGAGTGTATTTTTATCCGCGCCACAAGGTCAAGCGCAAGCCGACATATGTCCGCTGAGCTCACGATCTTATCGAAGCAACAATTTTGTTCTTATAGCGGCACAAATGGCTGTATAGTATCCACGGGCCCTGGTCAAAGGCGCGTGAGGACATCTGTGAAGAGCTCAGCAATTGAGACTCTGCAGTCCTCACCTGACACTGTTGTAAGCTGCCGACCCTCCATTAACAGACCCGCTTCCTGTCCAGATGTTACGCATGCGTGCCAAGCCCTCCTGCGTGCGTGACAGACGCACTCGGAGCGGAAAACTTTCCACATTCATTTTTTTTTTCTGTGTTTCTGCTAAGAGCTTCCAGTGAAAGGCATTAGCGCGAATTAGGCTGCAGAAACACGTCCATGACCTTTCCATCTGTGGATTTCAGCTGTGGGTTTCGTAATGGGCCATACGCTTTGAAATGGTAGCGGCTGACCAAAGTGCGACATGAGGCGTCTCTCCATCTTTTACGATTCCTGGGAGAGCTTTGAAGTCACTTCTTACTTTTCTGATGCGCTTTCTAGCATTTACACAGTGTCCTAATTAGGCACAGTGTGAAAAGCTAAAAATGTGCCTGAGTCACATAAGAAAGCAAAAATATATATTTATTCATATATATATTTTTGATGTTTAATATACAATCATTTGGAGTGGTGGGTTTAACCATAGAGATTTTTTTGACCAGTTAAAATGTTCAAATATGGAGATATTTCACCGGCTGAATGGATTTTTAAAAAAGTGCAGTGTTCCTTTAATAGCAGGGAATGCCTTTTACTCTGAGAGCCACCACGTGTTAAGTGTTTTTGTAGGTTATAGCACATTGAAGAATGATCGTATGACTTTTACATACACTATGTGACCTGTAAATGCGGCAAGCGTATTTCAATTGAAGTTTTGTGAATTATTCCTTTCCCGAATTGCCTGGACAAATCACCTCATACGATCTGTAAAACTTATTTGTGATATAGGAGTTTTGCAGAAATTGACACTGTTTCAATTAAGCGTATTATCAATGAGCATTTTTAATTTGCGCAATTTTAAGGGTAATGGAAACACTGCTATTTATGCATTTAAGACGTATGTTAAAAATCATAAACCAGATCTCAGTCTGTCTGTTGTTTTGTGGTCATATATACATATTTGCAGTTTTTGTTTTTGATTTAGATATGGATATTAGCATTGATTACTGATCAAAGCATACTATTGCTAATGCTTATAGGGTTTTATATATATATATATATATAAAAGTTCCAGTGATCCATACTTTTGGAAGACTTTAATATTTAGTAGGATTGAATAATGAATAAAACACAAACATTACTATTGTTAATATATTAGTTTTTTTTTTTTTTTTTTAAATAATTGAAAAAAAAAAAGGGATCAATCACACAATTACATACGGATTCATTTTATTTAAATAGGATTAAATGAATAATAAAATGCCCTACAAAAACAAAGCATTTCTGATATGTATTTTTGTTATACTAATGTAACGGGGACAAGTGTGATTTCCCAGGACAGGATTAACTTTTTATGTGTAGATGTCTCACATTCATCGTTTTCTCCTTGGTGTCTGTCTATTTTCTGTCTCTCTCTCTCTCTCACTGTCTGTGGTCTCTAGATGAACAGTGATTTTTAGTTACTGTTGCTATTTTTATTACACTCTCCACAACCTGGCATAGAACTCAATATCTAGGTAAAGCTGGTAATTAAGCTGCCCAAACTGTTATAGAAACTAAGGGTGCCAAAGCATTAACATTTACCTTCTGTGGCTCTTAAATATTGCCTGCAGTATATTCATCAGCACCTGCCCACACAAAGGTCACACATTCAAACTCCATGCCAAGGGCCACAAACCATTATACTTCAGACATGTGTTTAGTGCTGATTCCTGATTCACTGTTGAACCACAGACATGCATCTATTTGGATATTATCATCTCTAAAAAGAGGGTAAATAACCTCTAAAAGTAGTTCCCTAAGATCCTTTTTCTTTTTTTTTTTTTTGGGATGAGTATTTCCCTCCGTGCATTCTGTGAGTGCAGTGCAACAGAACTAGATCACCCCCATTATATTCAGCAAAGCTGTCTAGACTGGAAGCACCAATTCTGTCGTGTTGTGTCACAACGTGAAGAGCGCCTTCACTTAATAAATACACCTCGTTACTCTGCGTGAAAGATATTGCGGGTACTGAGATATTATGGAGTCTATTTGCAAAAACCGATAAAGACCACCTTTAAGAGAAAAATGAACCTGTGCTCTTTTCTCTTTTGATGTTTTTTAATTTTGCATCCGGTGTCTCCCTTTGTTACCGTTTGCTTGACTGGATTAACCTGTGAGGCACCTGATTAACTTCCCTGTTGTCTGACAGAATCTCACCATTGATTGCACATGTCATGCTTGGAGTGCGCAGCTCTCCATCTTAAAGCTGAGCTGAGGAGAGCAGCTCAAAGTGGGTGTATGTTTCACTGACTCTCAACGCGTGAAAACAAGAGTTTGCTCAGCCGGGCGGTCTCACCTTTGCCCTCAGGCATCCATCTGACATGACCACAGCAGACACCCATCATATCGCATTTGTTTTAATACAATAATCACCTGACCTTTAGGAGTTATATCTCTGGAGTGGAAGGCAGAGAGAAATAGAGACAGGTTAATGGTATGTGGATGTGTTGAATGATTTGAGGGTACGAAATGTTCAAAGAATGCAATGAAATGAACAAGAGCTAATCAGTCAAAGCTCTGCCAACATCACATTCAGCTTCCACATTCTGCATACTAATATAATGCATTTGCAGTAATGTTCTCGCGCTATTTTTCCCAAACCTCTCAGTCTGTCACAACTTGCCAAAATTTGCATTTGCTCTGCCGCTTGGCTTAATGAGTAAGCAAAACTTGAATTTTGATACACATTTAGACAATTTCATCATGAGTCGACCCGTATCGTAGAACAATCAAGTGTTTACCTAAGTTACAAAGGCTTTTTGACCTGCTTCATATTGTCCAATCCAGTCTGTTTTTCTCTGTACTGGAGTGCTTTTTGTGGAAATTCAGTATTGGGATCAAAGCACTCTTTATTTTTACACTGTATTTAAATGCATTTCCAGAAAGACCTTCAGAAAAAAGTCTGAGAAATGTTTGCACTTAATACACTGCTTGAACTGCTTCATAAATTTCAAAAGGCCACTTTCACGAAGTCCCTGTGTTCCACTGATCAGTCACATTGATAACATTTTATAGTTCTTGGGCTGCTGCTTTGATCTGTGGTCTGATTCAAGATTACTGCATTTATGGCCTCCTTATTATATATGAAAGGACACAGAGTTTATTTCATTATTAAACAATTCATTACTTTCTAGTACTAAATTATATATTGTCTTGATTAAAGACAATTTAATCAATTAAATTTCTATTGTAGACAAATGGTATGCTTGGTTTGAAAATTTAGCGTTGGAGATGACACTGGACGAAAGTAGAGGACCCTGGCTGGTTGATTAGTTGACCGCTAAATGAACAGATGTGTCTGTGATATGAACAGAGCATCATAGGCTGTTTACTTCCTCCAAACCCCTGGACACAAATCACGCAACATATCTGAAACCCTGCCTGCGAATACAGGTCACCAAAACCACTGCAGCTTCTCTGTCTTTTTTTTCTCACTGGCCTCATTTTAACACGCAAAGTAGAGCAAAGCTCAAGCTTAAGTAATAGCAGGGAGTTAGAGAAATAGATTCACAACACTGAAAGAAAGTGATTAACATCAGGGATTTCCACTTACAGTTTCTCTTTCTCTGCATACAATAGATTGTTGAGAAAGTGCTAAGGAATGGAGGAGAACCAAATGGCCCAAGAGGCAGAGGAAGTTAGAGGAAGTTTATCTGCAGGGATTAGAGCATGCAGCTGCCCACAGAGATTACTGAGACAGTGTCACGAGGATTACTGGACAGAGACCCAAACATGGACTCCATGTGTGCAGCCTTTATACTAGCATGTCTGGGTCATTTCACCCGAACATTATAAGGAAGAAACAGAAAATTGTATTTGGCTTAGATAAAAAGAATTTGTATTGTGAAAATGTCATTGTAGTTAAATATATTTAATCCTTTAATCCTGAGAAAAGAAATTTAGTATTACACAAAAAATTTAGTATTTTCAATAAAGTACAGAAAAAAAATTATATTTAATATATAACATGTGCATATGCACTATACAGCATGTACATTTTATTTTTTATTTTATTATTTCTTGTCTATTTGAACTATAGTTGCACGTGTGCATGTGAGGGTGTGCATCATATTCTTACATAATGTGATATGCATTGCCTGTTAATCTAATATAATTGCACTAAATTGATTTTTAAATAAAATATACTGTAAAGGGTGAAATGTAGACTTGCCATGAGATTCACCTTGCCGAGCTTAGCAGCAATCTAGCTCTTCTCACACTCGTGTACACACACGCACACGTGAGCACAGCGATGGATATTTCATCCCCAGCATGCTCTCAAAGTGCAGCTGACTCAATTGGTATCTTTATGCTCCTTTATCCTCTATCAGCCAGCCCAGGAAGCCTCCAGCTGTGGCATTAGTGCAGACTGGGGTAGATATGCAGTTTTTGCAATTTTCAGATTAAAGAGATCACCGTTTCCCAGAGCGCAACACTCCCCTTTTGCAGCTATCCATTACGCCAGACATTCAATTGTAGTGCTTGAGAGGTCGAGGCTCGGAAGGGAGGTTTTATGTAATTTATTCAATCTTGCAGACCTCCAAGACACACAATGGTTGTTGATTGTGGCGTCTGCTGCCACTGACAGGAATAAGCCCTTCGTAGCTGCTCTGTGCCCCCTGCGCTTGACGGTCTTCACTACGGTTGTGTAAGAACTGTAGGCATGAGGTATGCTAGTCGGGTCTCTTACCAAAGGCAACAGATGGGCACAGGAGGTCAGTCGTAGCTCCGTGCCCGTTCCACAAGTGGGAAGCTTGGCTTGGCGTGCGGAGGAGGAGCCAGAGCTCAGGGAGATGGGAACATTCAGCCACCCGTGTAGCCCACACAAGCGCTCCAGACATCCGCTTTTCGCACGTTTTCGCTTCTCTACCTTGGTGGTTTTAGGATGTAAACTCTCCCCACCTGGTTTTCCAAAAACTCTTGTGTGGGGTGATGCAGAATTCAGAAGGTGAGTCATCACCAGTCCTGGTTTGCATTAAACACTTGGTTTGCGTTTCAACCCCTCGTCTCTTTGTTGTCCTGCAGGTATGAAGACCCCATTGAGCCCCACCCAGCTGATAGAAAATGGACAACTGTGCTTTGGCATCCCAGGCTGCGTGGAGGTAAAGGATCCCAGCGACTCCAACATAGACATGCAGCTCCAGCAGGAGAAGAAGAAGCTGCTCTACTGCTCTGCGAAGTCTGCAACATCCAGCTGCACTCGGCTGCACAGGCCCAGGTCCACTTCAATGGAAAATCTCACCTCAAGAGGGTCAAACAGCTGAATAATGGAGCTGCCCACAGCGGCGTCAGCTCGGCTCCTGCTCCTCTGCACTCTCTCAGCAGCGGCGGCAGTCAAGGTAAGACCTCCCTAACCCAGAGGAGAGAATACTCTGATTCTTGGAGATGACACGCTTTTCTTGTGTAGGCATAAACAGCTCTGATGGTAATGCGCTCTGAGTTAGCATTTGACTCAGAGGGCCTGACTTGTCATTTCATGTGGCATTTTAAAGAGTTGTTCTTATTAAAGCCATAGTTCACCCAGAAATGAATATTCTGTCATCATTTCCTAACCCTCATGTCGTTTCCAAATCTGTTTTGTATTTCACAAAAGAAAGAAAGCCAAAGGAGATTTATTATTTTTTTTTTTTTTTTTTTTTTTATTTAAGAATATCCTGGCATGTTTTGGGGATGTCAAACTCCAAAAAATGACACAAGGCCATTATAAAAAGTACATAAACATAGTCTACTTCTACATATTCACTATTATTTCCAGTCTGTTGAAGTCCATTTCAACCACTGAATGAAAAATAAAAAAATATTATTATTATTGGACTGACATCGGAATCAGCCAATATGGGCTTTAAATATAAATATTGGCATCTGGCCGATTTTTGAAAAATTATGCCAATATGTCTCGTCAGGTCCTAGTGATTAGATCACGTCAGCTGTGTAGCTCTTGAAGTAAAATTTAGTTTAACAAACAGACAAGCGGTAATCTCTGAATGATTAGAAACGCACCTCTGAACGATTTATTGAATTTTGATCTTAAATTTGAACTCACTGACTCTAGTCAAAGTTACAGTAAGAGCTGAAGTTATCAGTGAATAACTATAGTATGATATCAGAAGACTTAGAATATACAAGTATTGATGACAAGTTGATTTCTTATTGTAGTAGAAACAACAATAAATGATCCTCACAACTTTTCATTTCTGATTAAACTATTTCTTTAATAATTTCAAATGCTAGCAACCATATAGGTGCCGTTTTTAGGCCTCAGAGGTCTTGTTTTGCGGGGCTCAACCCACCTTTCTGTAGCCTTTTTGTTCTAAGCCCTGGTTAATTTCTGCCTGGGAAATGGCAGAACCGAGACATGTGCATCATCTTTTGTAACCTCTTGGGTGTCTCTGACAAATTCCTGAAGTATGCTTCTCACATGGGCCTTTGAGGATAACGCGTCTCTTTTAACAGGCCTGTGACGGTGCTGGCATTTGTTACTGGTGCGAATGGCAGCACCTGCACTTGACCAGTAAGTGACAATTTATCAGTGTGTTCACAGTCTGGGCCGGTGGGTGGAACAAAGCTATTTGCACTGTCGAGACTAAAGATGAACCTGTATTAACAGCTCATTCAGTTTATGAGTAGCAACCACATGCACGCCAGATTACCTTTTATATTTAAACACACACGCTCTTGTTTTGAAAGTTACCTGGAAACTGTTTGGGTGTCGCACTGGTGGAAGATGGGCAGGCGAGGCGTGAGAAGTTGGTACTGGCCTGGCAGGCGAGACAGTGTAATAAGCAGTGGTGACCAAACTTTCATTAGATTGGTGGAAAAGTAGCATATAGCCTACAGACATTAGACAGACTGTGTTAGAGTCCATGGGAAAATTGTTGCCTCTTTTGAAAAGGGCGGCCAGAGCAAAATGGAAATTTTTATTCAGTTTGAAGAGCTTATTGCGCTATTAGAGAGTCTACTATGTCATGGTGAATTTCATGAGTTTACGAATGCTGGTAAAATAATCTGCACTGCTTTCCCTCATGAAGAATCCCAGATATGATTTTTCCCACCATGACGTAACTCTGCTGTTAAACATAAAAGTTGTATGTGACCAGTTTTTTGACAGCAGACACACAGACAGTTTGGGGATAGAAGAAATCTTTTAAAAAATTGTCTTATTCAGCCTGTTTGTTAATGGAAGTGTAATTTGTTTTGTTCATATGATGGTTGCAACTGTAAACTAGAAACATGAATGTTAATTTGACATTTGTCATGAAAAATCAGAGGTCCAGTAGGGATGGAAATTTGTCCATATGGAGTTATATTGAGTAACAATGCAAGTTCTTGTGATTTATGTCTACATTAAATCTTATATTATATACTATTATATACATCCACTACAATATAAAGTATCAAAAGTTTAAAAAAATCTATTATTTTGAGTAAGGATGCATAAAATTTATCTATTTTAATAAATGCTGTATTATGAAATTTTTATTCATCCATTGCAGTTAAAGCTATTATTGAAAACCATTCATATCAGACAATTTGGGCCTGAAATGCAGTTTCACTCTGGTACTGTAAATAACCAAGCTCAGTGCGAACGGAACAGGATTCAGCACTCAGTAGAGGTGTAATAAGCATATTCACTTTTCATCTATAATGTGATGCAAGTGCGTAGTTTGTGTCATCAAGTTTTCCACGTGTTTGCCAGATTGTTTGGCTGGTGTTATGCACGTCAGCCCACATATGCATCGACACGCGGCGTGAGTGTGATTTTATATATATATATATTTTTTATTTTTTTTTGTTTCTAACCGTATGAGTGTGTGAAAAGCAGAGGTGATGTTTGATCTGCCCCTCACAGCTGCTGCTCCTGCAGGGATGTCTGGGAGTAAAAGCTCGCGTGTGTTTTCATCTTCCTCTCTCTGTGGGAGCGTCTCTGGTGCTCCATGGAGCTTCAATAAACAGCAATAAGAGCTGCAGGGGCTGGTGCGTTTGGGCAGTCATCTGTAAACGCTTCAACTGCCATTTAAAAGAATAGGTTAGCTAGGGCTAGTCCAAAGAAGCTCAATATTTTTAGATGTTTGCAATGTTTTTGTAGTGCTTTCAAACGATTAATTTCAGAAAATCTTACGTTAAATATATTTATTTCTAATATGAATCATATGTAAAATATTTAAAATATATGTATGCGTGTGTGTGTGTGTATAATATATCTGGAACTCACATATATTATGCATCATGATTAATAATTTCACAGCACAAATGTTTAGCAATTTTATGAGATCTGCTATGCATTATTTTTTCTGCCTAGAAAACCATTATTTTGTACTAAATCATTATTGTAGTGATACACATTTATATTTATATATATATATATATATATATATATATATATATATATATATATATATATATATATATATATATATATATATATATTAGAGCTATATTTTATTTTTATAAAATTTATCATGTCATGAATCTGTTGTATTAAATAATAATTATTGAATAATGTTTTTCAGTAATAACTAGCGATGTCAACAATTGGATTCTAAATAAATGTTTACATAATGTGTACAGTGTATATATAAATACACACATTCAGTATGTATTTTGCAAATATTCACATCTATATATTATTATATTTTATATTATGTATAAATATACAGAATATATAAACACAACCTATTTTTCTTAGAGAAATGATCGCACATATATTATGTAAACAAAAACATTTATTGTAGATGCAATTAACCGTTTGACAGCACTAATAATAACATTAACATAAACGTGTTTTGCTGTAAAATGAATTGTCACTCAAATGAGTTCATTGAGCGTTTGTTTGTGATTGAGGCGTTTGAGTCGGACAGTGGCTCTCGCTGCAGGCGGTGTCAGTGGCTCTGAATCTTTAAGCAGGCTGCTCATTATTTGCTGTAGTCTGAGCCGGACATATGTAATTACAGCAGGGAGGATGTGCTGCGCTTTACCGCCGTGTCCTGTTGACTGACAGTAGATCAGTTCTGCTCAAAGCGCTCAGACCATTGAGGAAAAAAAAGCTGCGCTCGCTCCTCACATCTGTGCACTGACTTTGATGGATTATTCAGAGTTTCTGCTAACGTGGCACTTCATTTGCTTACTATATACCGAGTACATTTCTCATGACCGTAGGCATACATGTGCATCACATTCTTGTTGTGGTCAGAGCAGTAGGGTCCACTAGATGGCAGTGCTATCATCTAAAAAAAGAGACATTTTTGTAATTATGACTTGTTCATTGCAAGTGAAGATGGTAGTACTTTTTTAAACGTATAGATTTAATAATGTTTGTAAAAAAAAAAAGTTAGGTTAATGTCTGGCAGACTCATATTTCTAAGCCCAGTTCCTTTTGACCTTTATTTCCTTTCCGCTTCTATTGATAAGGTGGCGAAAAAATGACTAATGACACAAACCAGACAAATTCACTCTTCCTGTTCTTTGAGTCATCCCAGCTTACGCATGTCTGCTCTGATTCTGTCTGAAGTACCTCAGATTAAAACAAGCATAAGCTGCCTTCACAGCTGAGTGTGGCGCAAATGTTGTTTTTCACCCATAGTATGCGTCACAGACTGTTTGTTTTTTTTGTTACTATATTGTTACCAGCAAAAATACTGACACTGCCGGACATAAAATGTGCAAAATGATACCTTTAGGGTACAGTGGCTTGTCACTGGGGCATTACCATTAGAGGAGGAAATACAAAGATACCATTTTCTCTCTCTTTTTTTTCCTGAGATTGAATCTGACCTTTTCATTTCTGATCTGGGTCACTGTCGTATCTGGAAATAAATTGGAAATGCGTTCCTTTTTTTATAGTATTGACTAATAACTTTCTATAATGACAAAATATAATATTAAATGCTATTATGAAAATTAAGAACTTTATGATAAATACATAATGGTTTTATATGAACATTATCATTAATTTGAGGGTTGTATAGTGTATATATAATAAAATCTCTCTCTCTCTCTCTCTCTCTCTCTCTCTCTCTATATATATATATATATATATATATATATATATATATATATATATATATATATATATATATATATATATATATATATATATATATATATATATATATAGATATATATATAAGATATATAAAATGTATTATATATATATATAATATATATATAAAAGATAAAATGTTTTAGTAACATTGTTCTTGATTAAAGAAAACAATCACCCATATGAACAATCAGGCTGACATTTTGTCCATTTATTGTCAGTTTCAATGTTTTCATTTAGAATTTGTAAGAAATGTGCTGACGTATAAAGTCAAAGAATGGCCTATTTTAAAATTCATTATGTGAGAAGGTGTTTATAGTGTCCCATATTTCCTGGTTATGACCATTCTAGCATGCATGCAGTACACTCTATTGAGGTCGCGTATGACTCCATAGAATGCATTATTCAAATTTTACCCTTTTTTTTTACCTTCCGCCCTCATAATTAATCAACATGCAATTTGATGCCAGCCTTCACTGCACATCAGCTTCACCGGCATTGCCTCCTTTTTTTTTTTTTTTTTTTTTTTTTTTGTTTACTTCTAATGAAAGAGCCGGTGTGAGAGTCTTTAATGCATGCGGGTCAGTTTAGGAACCAAAGCAGTTTTTGATTGGGCAACATTTAAAAGGTAACGTGAACGACCTAGCAAAAAATGCCAGATTTGAGACTAAAATTGAAATGCGCGCACAAATGTTTTTAGCTCAGGAGAGTTTTTTTGTAAATGAACTCATTAGTGAAACTGCTTAAATTATGCAGCATGTTGTTGAATAAATGTCATAAATCATTTGGCGAGTCGTCTGCCGTCTGGTGAAATGTGGCCGCCTCACGGTGATGGAGTCTCAGTTGATGAGTCATGACGTGTTCGTGAGGTACAGCCCGAATCAAACTTTAATGGTCTCGGTTGAAAGATTTATACTGTTTGAAACAGCAGGGGTGTGAGGCGTCTTTCTCACATGATGTCCTGAACGCAACCCTCATCTCAACCTGGGAAAATCATGCTTTCGGAATGGAGCTGTGAGAGCATGTTTCCCTGTGGGCTTCCTTCATGAATGTGTACTTCACACGCCGTCTTTACCTGACCTTAACATGCAGCTCATATCTGATCGGATGTGGATATTCTTTAGCTGGATTACATTTATACCTCTGATCTTATTTATCAGCACAAAATAAAAAGCGGCTTCTTTTTCTTTTTAACCTTCTTTCTTTCCTTTTTTTAAATCTTCTTAACCTCCTTCTTCTTTATTCTTCTTAACAGTTTTCTCACTTTATTAATATATTTTTCTGAACCTCATCCTCCTACTTCTCCTTCTACTCCTCTTTCTTCTTCAGATTCTTCTTCTGATTCCTCATTTTCCCGTCTTGTTCTTTGCAAATTTCTTTTACTTAAACTTCTTATTGTGCTTAACCTCCTCCTTCTTTCTCTTCTTCTTCTTCTACTCCTTCTCCTCCTTCAGATTCTTCTTCTGATTCTTCATCTTCAGATTTCTCATCTTCTGTTCTTTACAATTTTCCTCTTCTTTATTGCTTTCTTTTTCTTAAACTTCTTAACCTCCTCCTCCTCCCATTCCACTTTCTTCGTATTCGCCACCTTTCTTCTTCTACTTCTACTTCAACTTCAAATGTGGAATCCATCACTGACCACATTTGAGCTCATTGATTTGAGTGCAATACACCTTAGCTGCATTTTCACCTTGCTTTGCTTTCACGTGATCAAGTGCATCTGATTAAAACGTATACCAGGTAGAGTAGGCCACATATGTGCTGTGATGGGAAAGAAAAAATGCCTCCTGTTGCAAAAACCGTCTTCTGTTTAAGCAAGAAACATTATGCAAATGTTCAGATCCAATTTTCCATATGAGTGCAACGCTGCACGGACGATTTGCCATTCAAACGCCATCAAACGTGTTTCTGTCGAATAGACCGAGGGAGAGACAACCCACCCAACAGGCGTTTGATGAGTCTAGGGCGGCCAGCGCCACGCCTCCAGCAGATGGCCTGTCCTTCCCGTCGGCCTGTTTTCCATGTGGGTTTACATTTGTCCGTGTGTCCATGAATGAACTTGTCCCCCCCGTCCAGCTCCTTTAAATTAACCTTCAAAATATATCCTAGAGAGAAATTGCTTGGGACACACACACACACACACACACAGTATGACAAGTTATTCATGGCTGTGATGCTGTTGGGAGCGTGCATGCGGCATGAATTTCTTGCTTTCTGTTTGTTTATATGCAGCGTGCACCTTATCTTCATTTGCCTGCCTGACCTGCCGCTCTGCATTGTAAAATAAGTAGCCTGGGATTAGTTTGGTGTGGGTTTTTCTTTGAATATGCCGTGCCTTGTTCTCGAAAACAGCCTTTACTCGCCGTTTGAAGTTGAAAAATGAGCCCATATGTTTGGAGGTAAACAAGTGATATTTGAATTATTTTTCACTGTTGTTTATGTTCCCTTTTTCTCTTTCTTCCGATGCGCTAGCTCATCATTATGCTAAAAACATGTTTTGGAGAGAGATGCTGCTTTGTGTGACCACAAAGCTTCTAAACATCTAAAAAGCACCATTTCACAAACTAGAGCAAGAGAACGAGAGACCCCTTTTTGTGTATCGCTCTGCAAGTTATGCAGGTTTCCACCAAAAAATAAAGAGCCGGGAAAAAAATGCTGACAAAAGTCTGGAAATCTGGAACCGTTAATAGCACTGGATAATGTTTTCAACACTTAAAGCATTCAAAACAACAGCTCAATCTGCCTAGCCTGACACGATGGAACTAGATCACTTTCATTATAATCAACCAAACTGTCTGCAGTGGCCAATGGGGACACATCAATAGACAGACACCTGGTTCCTGTTTTTTGTTACGCTGCACAGCTATTCCAGACACTTCACTTTCATCATCCAACTAAAATAAATCAGCTGGTTGTCATTGCAAAATAAATCCAGGTAAACAGGTCTTGCTTAAGATGTTTATGTCGCGATAATGACTAGCTGACTGGACATTTCCGTGCTTATTATTCAACTCTGTGCCAAACACATGAATGTGCATAAAATATCGATTCGAAAAATTTCAGAGAATAGATCAGTGACATAAAATTATTATTGATAATTATTGAATTAATGTCAAAATTGATGCTTTTAAATATAAATCTATATTTTATTTATTGAATTTTATCAGTAAATTAAATCTTATTTAATATTATATTTATGCAATTTAGTAAAAATTCTATTTTGTATAACAGAAAAAAATCACAAGTGATATATCAAATTTTTCTTCGCT
>NC_056707.1:21123501-21128501 GCF_018831695.1 Puntigrus tetrazona | reverse complement strand
TTGAGGCAGATTATAGTACGACTCGCTGCATGCAGATGAGGAGGTAATCCACGAGGAGAGTTGGATAATACCTGGAGGAAGATTTCAGTTAGCGTTGCCATCTCAGCGGCGTCTTTGAGACAATCACCTGAGCTGTGACTGTGACTAATCATGTTGGAGCCGCAGTATAATGCTAATTGGCAGTTGGCTCTGCATAAAAGACAAATAGACACATATTAGTAGTAGTAGCTATTCGTTGTTTGTTTGAATGACGCCGCATAAATTACAGGAAATTATACTCCAAAACTCTTTGCTATCAACTATACCAACATTGAAGACAGTTGATGATGATGATGATGATGACGGCGATGGTGACAATTTATTATTATAAGCAGTAGTAGTGGTGGTAGTATTCAATATAAATCATAACTTGGTTGTTGGCAGTGTTTATATTGTGCACGGTTCATTATTTCTTTAATTTGTTTGTATGTTAATTTTGCTTATTCACACTTAAGAAAAAAAAATCTGTCAAACATTTATAACATGTGTCATATGTTCAATTCCCAGGGAATGCTTCGTAAAAAGGAATCCCCGAAATGCATAAATGTATTAAAATGCATAAATGTAAATTCCTTAATTGAGAATAATGTGAAGATAACAAACATTCAAAACTGTCGTCCCACACAAGAATGGCCTTTTTGTGTTTTCTGCAAATGAATGAACCCCTGGCGTATATATCTGTGCTTAAATTAAATTCTTAGTTTATTCACAAAGTCTTTGTTGCATTGACTTTTGATTTTTACATAATCAGCATCACATTTTTAGTGTTTCAGGGTCTTATTTTGTATACAAGGTTATACAAGGCTATATATCTGCTTCTGAATATAAATTGTAGGTTACACTTGTAGTAGTCCATCAGATTGTAATCTGATTACGTTGACATGCCGATGGCTGTAGAAAAATCAGGATATTTTTCTAAAGGTTAGTTTATTGATATCACACCGAGTATCAAAGAAATGAGAATTTTTCCCTCTCAGACTTTTGAACTCTGCACAGCTCTTTTTGGGTTTTTGCAGTGGGCTTTGAAGGCTTGAAATTGCATTTGATCCATGCTCTCTTTCCCCTGTTTACAGGCTCTTTTATTGCAATGGTCAGTTTATGGTTCGCTGCCAGGATTGGCAGTTTTCTGTTTCTAGCCCCGATGTGGTATCGAGACAGCCAAGGTGTCCGTGCGAGATAAAACACCACAATGACACACCGGAGAGCAGGCTAACCATCCGACCGAGACGCCAAGGGCATTATTGCATTAATTCAGTGGGATCACTGTCAGTGCTGGGAAATGCACGATTCATTATTGCCATCTAATTTCAAATAATGGCTTTTTGTGCACTGTTTTGTGTTTATATGCTTGGATGTGTGCGCGCTTGTCTCTGGGAATCATTGTTGTGATGTGTGAGAGTTTTACAGCCATCACGTGAGCGTGTGTGGCTGACAATGCACGTGAAGTTTAACTTCCTTGGCAGATCAATAAGCACTCGGCGTAAAGGAGCTGTATGTCAGCAGAGCCGCGGTGAGTCGGCCGGCTTTTAGAGCATGATTTTATTAGCTCCACTAATCGATTTCTCCCTTCAGACCACACAGCCGCCGCAAACCGATCTCTACCTCTTTCCCTCCGTAATCGCTTGGCACGCTGAGGCCTTTTGTTTTTCCCCTTCACGAGAGCTCTGATCCCCAGCTGATTGGAGCGAGGACACTTTCTAGAAATGAAAGTCCTGTCATTAATTACTTTTACCCTCGTGATGTTCCAGTTCTCTGCGTTAGGATATAAAACGAGAGTCTTCTAAGGACATTCAGTCAGTAGAGAAAAAAAAAGCGAAATTAACTTGTGCAAAACTGGAATATCAAATAGAACATTTGCGAATATAGCACCGTTTCCATCCAACGAGTGAACTTCCCGATTGAACTGGCGCATTTTTTATTTATTTTTTTATTCGATGTTTCAAAATGTGCACAAAAATAGGTAAATGGAAACAAAGCTGTTGCAGCTTGTCTGATTGTAATTTTTTACAGATGTTCACAATTTGTATTAAATCAAATTCTATTATTACAGCGCTATGCATTTAACAACTAATTAAATTCTTAAATAATATAAATAATAGTATTAAAATAACCGCCATCCATTCTTAAAGTCTGCTACTACTGTTTTGGGAAGAAGCTCAACAAGGCAGCATTTATTTAATTAAAATGTTTTATTTTTGAATATATTTTTAAATGGAGTTTATTCCCATGATGGCAAAGCTGGACTTTCAGCCTTCAGTGTCACATGATCTCTCAGAAAACAGTTTATAAGCTAATTTGATGCTCATGAAACATTTCTTATTATTATCGGAGTTGCTGCTTAATTATTTTTTTTTTCCCAGGATGAGTTTGGAAGAAAATCTTTATAAAGGTACGGAGAGAGACAGTGGCAGGTGTTTTATTGCTCTTTGGTCTTCGTTAATTTGTTTTCTGTCTGGCTCGTGAATCTTCACAGAGAAAAGTACTTTTTTTACCAATAGATATGGAGGACCGTTTTCTTGACTTTATCCGGGAGGAGAAAAAAAGGATATAAAGCCAGTTGGCAAAGACGACTTTCAGCTGCTTCGTGTGAAGCAAATTCAAATGTTTTAGCTCTAAGCTTGGCAGTTTTTTTCCCATGACCTTTTCGCAGACTCATTCATACGATTTATTCCCCTATAATTGCTTCTTTTCATCTTATCAGCAGTCGTAAGAAGAAATATCATAAAAAGCACACTGGCCATGAGATAAAATGCGAATCAATAGCCATTAACGCTGCTATAGAAATAAGTAAATATGCAGTAGTTAAGAAGCACTATAATAGCAACGTTCATTTAGCGCCTCGATCCCGTATCTGCTAAGGATGTTCCTTTTTGATTTTTCACTTCAAGTTTCTGTTTTCATTTATTTTCCCAGCAGCCTTCATCCACCTTTTTAGTTTCATTAAATTGGATTAGCATCATCAGTTGAAGTCACTTCATTTCGCATGTCCTCAGTTGAAAAAATAATGCAGAGATACGGTTTCTCTAGCGTGTCGAATTGGTACGAGGCTCTTCTGATTTTTGTTTGCCACGCAGTCCTGCGAGGCCCCTGTCAGCGCGTATCTCTGTCTTTTCATCTGCAGCGTCTCTGGAGAAAACCATCTCTAATGTTGTTACTTCATCACCTTCAAGTAGTGCTGCAGCAATTAAGATTTCAGCGATGATAGTCTGCAAACACAGATGCTACACCAGCGTTACCGCTGCATTACTCTGCATGCAGTCTCAGCCGTCTTAGATCGCAGGTGATGGTAATTGAGTCGGACGTTCACACACATGCACATTACCAGTGGAGTACCTTAGAGGCTGTTCCAGCATTCATTATGAATGTGAACAAATATTAGCGGTCATTTGATTTATTAAGAATTTACAAATGTGTGTTTGCCGACTAAATCCTTTTCTGGTTGTGTATATGAAGCTTAAATCACAGTTTTTACCTAAAAAAAAATCTGTGCATTTTGTGGTCTAATCACTGTAATGAATAGCTTCAAGTGAAATGTTAGAATAGACACTGGTGTTCAGTAAAATGTTATTACGTAAGGTTTTCAACAAAGTGTATTCACCACCCTGGATCGTATTTGCAAAATGAAATCCAGTGCTGGTTAAAAATAAATAATGAAGTATCATTTTTACTCTAGCACTCTTTTTGACGAAATATTTTGTAAAAATGGTACTTTTTAACTTTTTGTGAGGTGACGAATTATTGTATTATTAAACATGATTTCTCTCTTCCTCTGAGCTGGTTACAACTATTTGTTCACTTTTCACCCAATATTAACATGTATGAATGATTATTTCATGTAGAATCTTGATTTTAATGTAAACATTATGGCTAGTAACATAAATGCAACATATTTGTCATGTTTGATGTGGTCTGATCGAGATAATAAATTACAAAAACATTATTAAAATAATTGGTGTATATATAAAATAATATATATATATATATGTGTGTGTGTGTATATATATGTGTGTGTGTGTGTGTGTGTGTGTGTGTGTGTGTATGTATGTGTCTAACATTGTCCAAAATTATGTATCTTATTTTTTATTATAGTCTACTTTCATAAGTCTGTAGTCACTAGTTTTTATATATATATATATATATATATATATATATATATATATATATATATATATATATATATATATATATATATATATATATATATATATGTAAAAGCAGAACTATATAGTTCTGTGTTTTTAGGGAGCAGCAAATGTCTTTATTTAGTCTTAAAGACTGGCATAAATAGCTAAATGGGAGGATTTACCCAGAGTTCAATGAGCTGTGTCGGTGTGTATAACAGCGCTTAGAGCTACAGTGACACTGGTTTTGTGCTATTAGAAGACTTCTCAAACTGACATGACTCTTTCCACCACAGCATGGAGGTCGAGACCTGTGTGTGATGAACATCCTCTCGGCATTTTATTATAGCCATTATGGCTTCATCCTCACCACGAACGTCTTTCCTTGATCCCTGATAGTGGAATTATGGTGAGAAACAGCTGGTGGCTCATTCACATGCACTTTGCCAAGCTTTTGTGTGGTTTGTCCTCAGTCAAAAGAGACCTCCGCCATATGCAGGCCATTATTGTCAGTTTTTACTCTGCAAGATGCCTGAAAGAGCTGGAGATGCCCTTGGATTAGAGAATCGCATTTGATTCATGTCATTTCAAAGCCTGTGTTAACGTGGCGTTCAGCTTGTGTTCTTTGTGAAGAGGCCACCATGACAGTGGACGTGATGAATGAAATCCTTGACGATGTCGAAAAGCTCCTATTGTGGAGTTTTGTGATGCCAGTGTTCATGAAACAATGCTTTAAAGAAACAAAAAAAAAGAAAACTTGGTGTGTCAGATAAACCTGCTTTGTAAATCATCTCTCCTTGAGAGTTATACTGATGTTAGCATGCATGAGGCAAGTTTAAA